>NC_092344.1:57226039-57250331 GCF_963676685.1 Mytilus edulis
ATTCGATCAATAAACGATTCGGGAAGCATTTCATATGAAACCACGGGGGGGGGGGGGGGGGGGGGGGGTAACTTCGATATTTTTTTGGTAGGGGTGTGCCATTTTTGCCTCAAAAAACGTACCCATTTTAATATAACATTCACTGAAATTCAATACCTATAGTTATATAAATATTTAAGAAAGAATGACCTATATTTATATACAATATTTAAAATATGACCCATGCTTATATATATATATATATATATATATTATATATATATATAAGCACTAACTCATCATCACTCCCTGATAATTCATAAACATACCAGCTACCCTTAAGTTTTTATATATGAATTGACATCGTTTGGTGCACATTTGGGAACTTATTTGAAAGGTGAACTTTCAAATGAATTGATTCAATTTAATTTTAATTGACCATTAATAATGTAAGATTCTCAATACCGGTAGCATATTTATATATGATATGTAGATCATACCCCAAATCAACATACAGTTATCAAACGTAAATGCATTTTAATATAGGATGTCATTAAAAAGGAGGCCCATTTTTATATAAAATCTCGCAAAATTATGACCCATATTTTTGGCACATCCCCGTATACCCAATAATAGGAAGTTACCCCCCCCCCCCCCCCCCCCCCCCCCACCCCCGTGTATGAAACAAGAATATTAAAACTGTGCAAGGAAAACAGACATTACGGTTCTTGCGAAGAAATCATATCCAGAAATCAACGCCACTTTGCTTATTTGAATATTATACTAAAAAAATCGGATACGGGTCACGGAAATTACATTAAAATGATAGGGAATTTTGAAAAAATGTCTGTTTTAATTTTAATTTAAGTAATAGACAGGTTGCCGCGGCAGAAAATGAATATACACATCAATATACACCATTTAAACGAAACATAATGACTGTTGTTGCAAAAATACAGGTTCCTGAGCTATTTTAAAAATCAAAGCGAGAGGCTTTTAACATTGCAGTGTAAAATACAGGCTAAAATGGCTGAAACGTCAAATTTGCAAACTTCGTGTTGAAAATTGGCTTACAAGGTCATTACAAAAACAGGTTGCCGGGGTGAAATATGAAACTTGAATTTCCAAAGAATAAGCAAGTCCAAACCTTGTATGTGTAGTCGTTGAACTCTAGGTTCCCATGTAAAATTAAAATGTCACTATTTCAAGAAGAATAAACTCACGAAGGCACGAAAAATTCACTAAATTCGCGTTCATTGTTTTGATTTTGACCGCCTGACAACTTTACGGAAATATCCAATCGGAACTACTCGGCCTTTCTGGTTGCACGAAGAAATAACCTCGTATGCACCAATCGGAACTACTCGGCCTTTCTGGTTGCACGAAGAAATAACTTATTGTACTGCATAGCGAGAATGGCCGAGTAGTTACGATTGGGAAATATCAAAGTGATTGTAAATAAGGACTGTGTGACGGGCAACTTATAATATCCGTGTTTTAAAGATTTTAATGATATCAAGCATATCAAGCCAGTCCAGTTCAAAGTACTATCACGTGGTACAATTCTCATTTACATATTATGAATATTAATTAGCAAAACCACTACTAATTTCTGGCTATGTGTCAATTTCATGTAAAAATCCTACGAAGTATGATATTGGAATAGCCGTATATTCAAAATCCAAGGATGTATAAATAACTTAATGCAAACATTTTTTTTTATTTATAACATGCACATTGCGAATCTCTCTTTAAAGTTAAGTTATCTTTACATGAAAATGTCCTTGTATGTAAAAAAAAACAAACACCATCATAACCTTGTCTGACACGGGTTTGACTCCTTCAGTTCTAAAGACTGCTTAATGAAGACTCCAATGTGACAAACAAGTTCAGGGATAGGGATTAGAATGTGTTTAAGTTTATTGAATGCATCAAGATGTTGAAATAATGGTACATAGTCTTTTAGATAAGCAAAAAGATTATCTATACTATTAAACGAGAAGACCTCAATTTGTGTGTCGCTTCTCTTCCTTCCACAATAAATTAATCACCATGCCTCTGTGTCCTATAGGTACCATGTTTTGTTGTATTTGTCATCCATTATGATTATTCAGTTTGGGTTATTTTGGGAGAAAAACGAAAATAACTGCGTCCGGATATCTTTCCGTCATTGGACGAAACTTTAAGTCAGACTAGACATCCGGTTTGCGTTTTTTCTGTACTTTGTACTTACCAAAGACTATGAATAACGTGTATTTGCTATCTGCTATCATTTTCAAATTTACTACCCATGGCGGTCACTGAGTTTATTAAATAGAGAGGGTCTATACAATATGTCAATGACTGCCGTGGATCGATTAGTAAATTGAGAGTTGATAGTAAAAAGCAAATACACTTTATTTATAGTAATGTATGTTCATAATATACAGATAAACGATAACTGCATTATTGAAATCAATAGAAAAACAATTATAGGCGTTTTGAAGGAAAAAAATTAGGAGCCGGGCTAGAAAAACAATTGTCATGTCCAAAAGTACAAATAACTTTTGATACCTTTTCTGAAATTCTTCAGTCATAAAATCTTTTACAAAAATTCATCGGGTCACTAAGTATATTAAATAGAGAGGGTCTATATAATATATCAATGACCGCCGTGGATTGATTAGGTAACTGAGAATTGATGGTAAAAAGCAAACACACTGTAGTTATAGTAATGTATGTTCATAACATACTAAACGTAATACTATGTTCATACTGAAATAAATAGAAAACAAAAAACTGGAAATTTGGGGGGAATTAAAAGAAGAAGGGGTTGAAAAACAATTGTCCTGTCCCCAAGTACCTATAACTTTTATTACCTTTCCTGAAATTCTCATGTCATCATTTCTTTTTTAACAAAAATTCATCCTACAACACTACATACTTTCAACTACGCTCTACATGGATGCCCGTTCTTTCGCGGGTGTGTTCTAGCATTTATCATCCTTGCTTAAAGTATTTCAGTTTGGGTTATTTTGGGAGGAAAACGAAAATATAGGCGTCCATATATTGTTTCCGTCATCGGACTGACTTTTTGAGAAATATAAAAGACTTCCGCTGCCCTTTAGCCTGTTTTGAAATTAAACATAATTTGCGTAAGTACTTGGGACAGAACAATTATTTTTTGCGTGTTTCTGTATACCATGATCATACATATACTATAGATAAAGTGTATTTGCTATTTATAGATTATCGTTGATCATCTCAACGAGATTGATTTTCTCGCTTGAGCCGGGACGGCGAAAGCGAGAAAGGCAATCGAGTTGAGATGACCAATGATAATCTGTTGATCGCTATTTTACCTATGACGACGTTGTCAATTTCATGTCAATTTCGTTAGCAACGCCACGTGTCTGCTTAGTTTCTAGCGATATTTTTTTCCATCTCAAGCGAGTAGCATGATATGAAAATTATCACAAAAAAAGATCAAACGAAAAATGCACAAAATAGCGATAATTATATATATTATCAATTCCAATAGCTTTCTATCCACGTAGGTCACTGAAATATTTCTGTATACTACATACATATATACTATGAATAAATTGTATACATTTGCTATAATTTACTATAAATTCCATTAGTTTAATTACTCGGGTGACTTTTAATATTTCAGTGACCGTTTTATATAGTAATTACAGTATATAAATATATACATGTATGTTCATAGTAAACAGAAAAACAGAAAGAATAAAAATCGGTAATTGGGAAAAAGGGGGAGGGCCAAAAAAATGTGCCCAGTCCCCAAGTACCTTTGACTTTTGATACTTCTCCGGTTATTTTTTTTACAGTTTATATACGCTCCATTTCCCCGCGATTTCGCGGGTGTGTTCTAGTATTATTTGAAATAGTTAGCTGATTAGAATTGATTTGAATTGATCAAAGCTTAAGTGTTAAGCCGTTGCTTTGAAAAGAAATAAAAACAATATTTTATAAATATCATGCGTCCAAAGCGCTTTTCTGGATTTACCTTCATTAGGAACGCTCAAAGCCTTATATTCAAAATCCAAGGATGTATAAATAACGAAAGAAGAGATATATGACCTAAAAAATCCTAAAATTAATACACAAATCTATCTAAGGTCAACTTTACCTAACGGAATCGAAAACTTGTTTCTTAATAATTTATATATCAATTTACATAAATGGATAACTTATAAGACATAAGAAAGGTTTGTTATAAACCATGTCAGAACCGAAGTACTAACTACTGAGATGATGATACATTCGAGGACTAATACCGTAGTCCACCAGTAGCGGTGTCAACCCAATGTTGTAAAAAATGGGAAAAAAATAATAAATTACATGCGTCCGAAGGGATTTTCTGAAGTTACCTTTAGCAGGAACGCCTAAATCAGAATATTTGAATGCAAATGATGTATAAGTACCAAAACAGTTAACTATCTATCTGACAAAAAGGGACATAAGAACATAGCCAAGGCCATCTGAGGTCAACTTTGTCTTAGGGAGCTTAAACCTTGGTTTCTTTATAATTCATGAACTTATAAAAGAAGAATTTTTAAAAGCTTTGTTGTAAATTATGTATGACTAAAAATACTTACTAACAACTTAAAGCTACCAGAAATAAAACATACTTGTTTCCTACCTCTAACCAAAATGTATAGGGTAAAATTAATAAGTTTATTGTTTTAAATATTTGACCTAGACAATAAAAGTTAACATTCTAGACATTAACAGTGCTTAACAATAATGCCCCGACCATAACGGTACTTAACCTAAAAATGTTCATTTGTGTTAGGGTAAGCATGAACATGCACAGTATATAGGTAAGAAGACAGCAAACTCATGAACCTCTAAAACACTATGATTTTCCTATAACAATATTATACGTAATGCAAATTAAAAACCGAACCACTTTTGTATAATTCTAAAAATTTAATTTTCACACAAACTAATTATTTACAACGGAGACATGCTTCCAAAATTAAACCAATACTTTAAGCTGTAGTGGTTAGAACTGCGCGATTTGCTCTACACCTTTTCATGGATTTGGGAATTTCCATTTTTTATTTTTGTGTTGTTTTGTACTATTTTTAGGCAAATGTTCAATTCAAAATCAGTTAAGAAAGAGTAGTTAACTCGGATACTCGCAATATACGTAACCAGATGATTTCAAAATCATGCATGTTTGTCGGTTTTTTTTTATGATCTTAATCTTATTTGATATCTGCAAGATGAGTTATAAAAGCTCCTATGAACTTCTTCTTTATTTATGTTTTGAAACCCTTGAAGTTCTTGAAAGGAATACTGGAAAATGTAATTGTGAGGATTAAGACATTTCCATTTCATTAATTTAAACATTTTTTTTTACTAAAGTTTTATTAATAAATAAAGAAGTGTTGAAGGATTGGTAAATACCATTCTGTACACAGAGTGTTATGAAATTTGGGATCGAGACTTGCGGTTACGGTTTCATATCTTCGCAACCAGCTGATATCAAAATCTGGCCTGTTTTGCGTATCGTAATATATGTAAAATTATCCATAATTTTAATCAAGGTTGACATGTGCTAGATGAGAAATGAAAGCTCATATATATGCTACTTATTTGTTTATTTTAATAGTCTCGTAAAGACCTTGATAATAGAATTAAAAAAAAATAATCATGTAGGTATATAAGATATTTCAATTTCATTACTTATGTCTTAATACAATTGTGTACCAAAGTTTTATCAATAAATCAAAACATTTCATAGAGAGAAAAGATAACATCATGTGACCAGATTAAAATGCCATGGGGAATCGAGGCTCGTGGTGACGGTTTCAGTAAACCAGCCGTTTATCAGATCTCCAATGAATTGTTAACCTCTGTTCTGCCACTGAGGAAAAGTTCTGCAGACATTATCCTTGCTGGTAGTAATACAGGATTTTTTAGAAAGGTACATGACTCAAGCTGTAA
Source organism: Mytilus edulis (assembly GCF_963676685.1). Taxonomy (NCBI): domain Eukaryota; kingdom Metazoa; phylum Mollusca; class Bivalvia; order Mytilida; family Mytilidae; genus Mytilus; species Mytilus edulis. The sequence goes on from NC_092344.1 coordinate 57,231,977, forward strand.
AATAACAATGTGGTAAACATTCCAGAGCTGACACGAAATTAATGGAACTCGAAGTTTAATGAATAACTATATTCAGTTTTAAAATAACTACTTCTGCTATTAAAACTTATTTCTGTCACACAAATACAAGTAAGATAGAGGTGAAAGATATCGTATGGATATTCAAACTCATAAGTCGAAGACAAAGTGACAACGTGATAGCAAAAAAATAAAATAACTACAAAAGAAATCAACAGTCTTCAAATCTTAATAAAGAAAAATATAGAATAGTAAAAAATTCAACGAAATTGATTATCAGGTAATTGCGCGATACAACGGGGATGTATTCAACACCTGTAGAACGCCACATGAGCAAATAAGACTGTTATATATGGGCGTTTTTCAATAAAAACGTATTTTCCTGTCCTATCCACTTTAAAAAAAAAATGTGTTTGATCTTTGCAAGTAATTTTTTGTGCAGTCAGTACATTGAATTAGATTTAACATTTTTTAGCAAAGAAACAGTTTATTTTTAGAGGGATTGATAAGATATTGACTCCTGAATGGTCCAAAACAACCAAAATGGCATGTCCCTAGACCGCCTGTTCAACATTCATACTCTAAAATATCGTAAAAAAATGAAGAAATAAATGGTTTTTTTACTTTACATAAGTTCTTTAATAATTCAAAAGTATGTTCAGAGCCAACATATTCTAATAAACACATTTCAATATAGGTTTTTTAATTTCAGATCGTGTGTCCCTTCTGCCCGCGTCACACTGTTCCGATTTTTACGCCGATGGCAACACGATTATGGAAATTTTCAAAATCGGGACTGATCGTATCCAGATCGGGCTATTCGTAGTGCCATCTTTAACCATCGTAGAACCATCGGCCACTTTTTCTAGCCTTCGGGGACAACTTCGGGAAGGGTTCTAAATTTTTTAACATGTTAAAAAATCCCCGAAGGTGCGTCCGATGTTTAGGGTTCGTATTGAGTTCGTATCACCATCCTCACCATCGTAATGTCACCGGGAATGCATCTTTGAACATCGTATTGCATTCGTGTTTCCATCGTTTCCATCGGGCAGTTTTGACATTACGATGTCTACACGAATGAATCACGAAGCTAACCGAAGGTCTTGCGATGGCAACACGACTTCGTTAAGACCTCGTAATCCCGTCGTGATGCCATCGAATAAAAGTACGAAGGTGACAAGATGGAACTACGACGGCAATAAATCCAGCTAAATGTAAGTTAATTTTCGCGCTTAAATACATTTAAAGTGCCATGCGCGATATGCACTGGTCGGTATAATACGACAGTTAAGAAAGACGTTCACAAAACATGGAGCTCATATCATATGATTCTATGAGAACAAGAAAGGCGACAGCGTTGTTTCTATTAATTTAAATGGAACAAGAAGAGCAGGTATTACAGGCTCAGGATTTACTTTTACAAATAAAATATTATTTTTTGTCAATTTTTCATTTCAAATAACATAATAAAAATCATAAACGCGCCTCGTATACCAACACTGCAGGTACACGTATATAGGGAAACCAACTTTTTCTTCATTATTCTGATTTTTTATGTATCATCTAAGTTGTTAACTCCATAAACATTTTGTTTTCTTTCTATATGTCATATTTTGCCGCATTAGTTGCTTTCCCCACATCCTTCCTTTAGTCTATATTATTATGATATTCTCCTGGAAAGAGCTCTTTTTGAATAAAAGGGACCAACGAACCCATTACCTTACCTTTAAGGTAGATCAGTAAACATGGGCATAATTATGGGTGATTATTCAGACTAGTGCACACATTTTACAGTTCAAACAAGGCAATGCCGAGCGTGGCATCCCCTCGTATGTAACATATTGGGGACAAATATGGACATTATATTTGTATATGACACATGCAGAAAATGGTAAATTGAATACGCATATTTGATACATAAACTATGTTGTAGAAATCAACCAAATTATTCAGTAACTGGAAATACCCACGATCTTCCGTCTTAATATGATTAAACAAAAAATTAAATGTACAATATAATATATATATATTGAAACAATTTAAAACACGTGATGCCTTCGGCATATAATTTAAATGCATCGTAAGCTGTACACGGACGTCTTTTAGACATCGTATGGCCATCGCGCCATCATCGTAATCCATCGTGTAGCCTTCGTGATCCATCTTGTAGGCTTCGGTTGAGATATGAAGCTTAAATACCGTCTTCGGTTAACCTTCGTATGTCCATCTTTTGTTGTCGTATATTATAACGGCACCCTCGTATAGACTTCGTTATTCATCGAACTTGCTTCGGTCACTTTTGGGTATTTTAACGAGATCGGGACCAACTTCGTACGAACTTACAATTTTCGCATTCGGGTGTCCAACGTATATAAAAATCGGGACAGTGTGACGCGGGCATCACAAAATGTCCACTACGAAACGAAGTCATTAAAATTTGCCAATAAACAGTTTTATAAAATCAATGTAATTTTTGTTTGCAAGAGATATATACATTAGGGTCTTACAAAAGAAGTGATGCTTTTATAATGGCAATTAAATTGTTGGTAAGAAAAATTGAGCACATCAAATGGACCAGAGTGATACCGTATTTTTGATAATGTCCCCTACGAAACGGGTCAAATCTCCTTCAGTATCTGGTTTTAAAATTATGAAAAAAATATCAGTGTACAGCTTGATAAATGCTTTGATGAATACAATCAGTCTTGTTATTATTGCAATATAGGGATTGTGGGGAAAAAATAAAACATGCGAATACGTCCCTTACGAAACGGTCCCCTACGAAACAAGTATGGGAGAAAAACGTTTCGTAGTGGACACTACCACAACCATGGAGTCTTTTTTAATCTTTTTTCAATTATATTCGTGCAAAACAAATAACAAGGGTTAGTTTCATGTAATTTTTATTATGTTTTTATTAACATATAATAGGGTTGATGTCTACTACGAAACTTTTTGTCCACTACGAAACGGTTTTGTCCACTACGAAACGCATCAAAATGTCCACTACGTAACGTGAGTTGAACCTTCATATGTGAAGTACTGTCTAATTTTTATCGATAAAAATGGTTTTCCAGTTCAGAAAAAAAATGATATTTTTTAGTATTTAAAGTAAACAAACTGGAATGTCTATAGGAAACATTTAAAATTGCAAAAAATATGTGTGTTTAGAAGAAATTTCTTAGGGGACTTTTTTTTTACGAAACAGTACACAAATTATGAAAATAATATCATTTTAAAGAATTATTATATTTAAGATTGCACTTTTTGTTTACAAACAGGTCTATTATAGAAGTATTCAAAATAACTCTTGAAATTAAATTTTAGACAAGTTGATTTTCCATTTTTTTTAGGTCTGAAAGTTACGCTTTTATTGAAAAACGCCCATATATATAAAAAAAATTGTAATATAAAAAAAATTGTAATATAAATACCTTGATGGATTACATATAAATACCATGATGGAGAGCTTAGTCGATTCTATAAACAGGTAACGGCAAATTCCCAAATGTTGACCTACTTGGTCAAATGAAAATTTCTTTTCTTTATATTGAACATTTAACACTGGACACTTTTAATTTGCAAAACACTCATTTGCAAATCCGCCGCCGCCTCAAACAAGAGCTACAATATCATGTATATAACCAAAATGTGCGGAATTACATGGGATTCAATAATTTCATTGGTTTTATACTGTTACTTTCATATTTATTTTGCAATTTGAATTATAAAAACATGGGATTTTCAATATCCCATGGGACAGGGCAAAATCCCATGGGATTTACCATTATCCCATGGGATTTTGGTTAAATCCCATGGGATTTTTTTTGGTCCCATGGGATTATTGTAGTCCCATGGGATATTTGTTGTCCCATGGGACAAAAAAAATCCCATGGGACTATAATTATCCCATGGGATTTTTAATATCCCATGGGACAAAATAAAATCCTATGGGATTAAAATTATAAATATATATATATAAATATAAAGTTATGTGTATGTTACAATGAATGCTGTTTGGTAGTAAAATGTTTTAAATGTATACGAGTTTTTTTTTTATTTTTTATATATACATATATATAATTTTTTTTAAATTTTGTCACAAACATGTTTTTTATTTGTTTATATGACAATAAATATTATTCTTATTTTGGAATGTATAATAATAATATTTTACAGTCAAAGAATAAAGTCCTTTCACTGAAACAAAATGATGAAATTTCTAAATAAATGAAAAAATATTGTTTTGAAATCTTTGTCTTGTTTATTCTATTATGAAAAATAGAACTGAAAAAATATTTCATATTCTGACTGAATAGTTCACTCTTTTCATGAGGTAAGATTTTCTTTGTTATAGGTTCATTGCAATACTTGTATAGGCAAACAATTTGAATTATATATAACTTTGTGGTGTACATAATAGTATGCTTATAATTGCAAATTTATAATATAAACACTTTTTGTTAAAGTTTTTGCTTTCTTTATTCACAGCTTGCTATGTACAATTATTCAGTCCACTATATAAGAGTGAAGTCAATAAATAATTTCATTCACTAGAATATTCCTGCAATTCTTAGACAAAACATTTTTTCAATCTGTTCTTCAAAGATCTTCCTCTGTACATCTTTATTGAATGGAGAGATTCAAATGAGAAGACAAAGCAAGTTTATTTGGACAACAACATTCTAATATCTTGTTCATTCGTTCCATCTTTCAATTGATAATTACATTGTTGTATTTATATGATCAAGTTCTTGTGCATCAATGATCGTGATGATATGACTCCTTTTTGTTTATAGTCATCATGTTGAAATTTCCTCTTTCAAATAAATGTAGGAAAAAACATGTTCCATTTCAAATTAATAAAAAAGTCGCACTATGGAGAAAAATATCAGCTTTAAGTTTTCCGTTCAGTATTGATCTGTGAATGATGACCATGAAAATCCAGATTTCTGACCTACAAATACACAAACTCAAAAATTATCAGTGAAGAGATCAATAAAATGGCTATTTTATCATGTTTATGATTAATATGATAAACTTTCATTTAAATATTCAAGTACTAAATTACAGAAATCGCTTAAATTTTATAATAGTTTAGTTAAAGTACAGCTTATTTAAAATTATAATAAAAAATATAGGCCACCGATGAGTTAAATAAGATATTACATTTTTAATGCCAAAAAATGGCTTTTTTGCACCAAAGGGAGATAATTTGGAGCTTTTTCAATGATATATGCATTTTAAAAGTCATCTGGGGCCAAACCGAATTGATTGTTTTGAATGATTTGGTGTACCATATGATAAAGATATAAATAAATTGAGTTATGAAAAAAAAATATTAAAACATTTTTCTGAAATTGTTATACCCTAGAGCCTCCTTAAATGTCATTTGATCTCTATTGGAGAAATGTCTCATTGGAAATCAGACTGCTAAGTGTTTCTTATTTTTATATCAACCCAGCCATATTATACCTGTCTAATATCAGGAGCTTGTACATAGTTCAGTGGTTGATGTTGGTTCATACACCCGTCATTTTTATTTTTCATAATTTTTTGTTTTTATAAATTAGTCTGGTATATTTGACGTTTGAATTGATGCTCTGTTTCAAATTTGGTTACTGTTGACTTTTATAGATTACTATAACATGTATAGGGTATGGGTTTTCTCATTACTTACAGGTCATCAATGGCCTCTAATAAGTAATTACAATGCTTACATCCACTAAATTGAACTCTGATGGATAGTTTTCTCTTTCATCATACCACATCTTATTTTAATAAATATTTAATTATTATTCAAGGACAAAATTTTTTATAACAGTGGACTTACCATTTAGGCTTGTAAATCTTATTTTGTTGATAATTTCTTCTGTTTATAGTTTCCCTTTTATCTTTCATGTTCTTGCCCTACACATAAAAGGGTAAACATCATTTAATGACAAAAATAACTTCTTCATGTATTACATAATTAGTAGGCAACTGAAAATTTTGTCTTATTTGTATATAACATCAACTTACTCATCATTCTTGCTGTTCAATATCATGAATATTATCATTATTCTATGAATATGAGGTCACAGTAAAATTAACCTTGGCAGGCAGACATCTTTTTTTATATGATACCTTGTAGTCATTCCATACAACAAGTAGACCTATGCTTAAAAAATCTAAGGCCAAAATTAAAAATATGTTTGTTTCCCCTCCCCCCACACGGGTCAAAAATAAGCGCCCGGGTCAAAAAATTATTTTCCACAAAAAAATCGAAATTATTTTTTTCCTGAAAATAATTTGTTTCCATTTTTAGAAAGTGCTTGAAAGTAGAAGGATTGATAATCTAAATAAATACACTCAAATTGAGCACAAACAACTGATAAGTGGCCTGGACTGGACAAGTCAAACCATTCATGTGACCATGCTATGACAATCACATCCAGTTAAAAAAAACTAGAGGCTCTCAAGAGCCTGTGTCGCTCGCCTGTTTTAAAATGTGTTTACTGATGTCGGCCATCTTCGTTGGTAGGCGGGGTCATTAGACACTTTTTTTTAAAATAGATACCCTAGTATTATGATTGTGGCCAAGTTTGGTTAAATTTGGCCAAGTAGTTTTAGAAATGATTTTTATACAAGTTACAAAAATGACGAAAAGTTGTTCAATATTGACTATAAAGGGCAATAACTCCTTAAGGGGTCCTCTAACAATTTTGATCATGCCGACTTATTTGTAGATCTTACTTTGCTCAACATTATTGCTGTCTACAGTTTATCTCTATCTATAATAGTATTCAAGATAATAACCAAAAACTGCAAAATTACCTTAAAATCACCAATTTTAGGGCAGCAACTCAACAACAGGTTGTCCAATTCAACTGAAAATTTGTGAGGGGATATATCTTATTCTGATGGACATTTAAATCTTGAAAGATTTGCCCTAAATGTCTTAGTTTCAAAGATATAAAGCAAAACCTGCATTTTACCACTATGTTCTAATTTTAGCCATGTCGGCCATTTTGTTTGGTAGGCTGAGTCATCGGACATATTTTTTAAACTACAAACCACAATGATAATTGTGGCCAAGTTTGGTAAAATTTGGCAAAGTAGTTTCAGAGAAGAAGATTTTTAAAAAAGTTACAAAAAATTATGAAAAGTTGTTAAAAATTGACTATAAAGGGCAATAACTCCTTAAGGGGTCGACTGACAATTTTGATCATGTTGACTTATTTGTAGGTCTTACTTTGCTGAACATTATTGCTTTTACAGTTTATCTCTATCTATAATAGTATTCAAGATAATAACCAAAAACTGCAAAATTTCCTTAAAATAACCATTTCACAGGCAGCAACCCATCAACAGGTTGTCCGATTCGTCTGAAAATTTCAGGGCAGATAGATCTTGACCTGATCAACAATTTTACCCCATGTCAGATTTGCTCTAAATGCTTTGGTTTTTGAGTTATAAGCCAAAAACTGCATTTTACCCCTATGTTCTATTTTTAGCCATGGCGGCCATCTTGGTTGGTTTGACAGGTCACGCGACACATTTTTTAAACTAGATACCCCAAGGATGATTGTGGCCAACTTTGGTAGAATTTGGCCAAGTAGTTTCAGAGGAGAAGATTTTTGTAAAAGTTTACAGACGACGGACGCAGGACGACAGACGACGAACGCCAAGTGATGAGAAAAGCTCACTTGACCTTTCAAGTGAGCTAAAAAAAACTGCCTTCCTGGTCTGTTTACAAAGGGTAGACCCGGGGAGGGGAAACAGACATTCTTTTAAATGTGGCCTGATAAAATGACAAAACCAAGAAAACTTATCATTGACCAAAGAACAATAAAATGCGGTAATGGTTTATATATGAATCTGCCATTCAGACATGCACACCTTACAATTGTTTCATATCTACCAAATATAATCTACCTGTAACTTTAAACATATGATAAACTGACAAAACAATGCAGTGTTTCATTGACCAATGAACCATGCATGAAAATGAGGTCAAGTTCATATAAAATATGACAGACAGCTAAGTGCATCTTACAATTATTTCATTCACTAAATAAAGGGGCCTTATTGCTTACAGTATCCGGAAAATTGACCAAACCACAAAAACTAAAAAATTTCAAAGTTCCTTATACCCTGCCAATTTGTTATGGTTGTGCCTGTTCCAAGTCAGGATCCGATAATTCAGTGATTGTCGTTTGTTTATGTGTAACATATCTGTTTTTCAATTTTTTTGTACATAAATTAGGTTGTTAGTTTTCAACTTTCAACTTGGCTATCATGTGTAAAATCATACAAGTGTTGGGAAAACAGGAAGTTGTCGAGTGATGAATCTGAAAATGCATCACACGGTATAGCTGACTTATTTAAACCTGAAACCAAATTTCAGAAATCCTTCTATTGTAGTTCCTAAGGAAAATGGGACGAAAAATATTCATCGGACGGACTGACTGACGCAAGGATGGATGGACAGACAGGGGTAAAACAGTATACCCCCCCCCCCCTTTTTTAAAGTGGGGGCATAATTTTAATAAAAACCCATGCAAGATGTCAAAACAAAAAGAAGTAACCTAATTCTTACTTGTTAGGGGCTATTTATTTATTGTCGGTTATACATATAACAATACAACATATTAAAGGTCTGTAGAGCTTTTATCCGACATACATATATATGACAAGCACAATACATTTGTACATGAAACATAAAGCTCATCACTGAGATAGTAGTCTCAGATAGAGGGAGGCGGGGTCAACCAAACTCCCCTATTCAATCTGAATGCAGGACAGAAAGTCACAGTCAAAAAGTCACACACTGTCACAGGACAAAAAGTCACAATTTAGTTTTGAGATTATTTTTCTTTGAACAAGAAAACACTCTTTTTGTATTTTTCTTGAAGTTTTATACATGAACATGATGTAGCAACTTTAAATTAAAATTTATTAAAAACAAATAAATCAGTGCATTAGGTTTGCGCACATTACCATTACATTTGCGCACAAAAATCATTACGTTTGTGTGCAGCTTTTGATTACATTTGCACACATTTTTTAACATGTAAATATAAAAAAAAAGATATAGTATGATTGCCTTTTACAGCTGACTATGCGGTATGGGCTTTACCTCGGGCTTTGCTCATTGTTGAAGGCTGTTTGGTGACCTATGGTTGTTAATGTCTGTGTCATTTTGGTCTCTTGTGGACAGTTGTCTCATTGGCAATCATACCATACCTTCTTTATATTGGCTTATGGTTGAAGGCCGTAAAGACCTCTAGTTGTTAATGTCTGTCATTTTGGTCTCTTGTGGACAGTTGTCTCATTGGCAATCATACCACATCTTCTTTTTTATATTATGAACAATTTCCTAAAATTAAAAATGAATATATGTAATAAAAAGAAGATATTTCAAAATCTTTTTTCATTTATATTCAATCAATTGTCAACAAATTGTTTGTGACTTTTTGTCCTGTGACTTTTTGTCGGAATGTCCTGTGACTTTCTGTTTTTGCAGAAGTCCAGGGAGTGTTAAAAAATCACATGTGCAAGTTGAGAGTCAACACTTACACAGGGACTACACAATACTTTTTCAGAATGTCAGCAAAAAAGAATCACTGGTGACAGGGGAGTGTAACTGATGAATTGATCCTGAATCAGATAAGATTTTCCCGGTACGTCTAAACACCGCTCAGGAGGACCTCCTGGGTGCACACATGCAGGGCATACAAAGTGCACTCATGGCAGACCCTATATAGTCGCCGTCGTATCTGCACACATGATGGATGTATATATTCGTTATAGATCGTCATACACTTCTCATTTTAGAGTTAAATTTGCAAGCAACCTCTTAAGATTCTAAAATAATAATGCTACTAAAAATATATTATTTCCCCCAATTTTCGCAATTTTTTCGCCATATAAAATATTTAGGCGACTGTGCTTTTAGTGAATATAAACGATGACGAGGCCTCACGAATAAATATAAATATGAAATATACTGGAACATCGATTAGCATAGATCGAGCAGCAGAGTAAACTTCCACATAAAGCTCGAAGTTATTTACGCCGGATAATATAGACTGTGCTCCTGAATAAAGTTGTCAAATACATTAATTTGTGTTTTTTACTTCTACATGTTCTACAAGAAATTTGATTCAAATGCTAATTACGCACCATTTGCTGAGCAGAGAATCATTCTAAGCCAGGAACCGTCTATACTAACTGATAACAGTAAGAATAGAAAGTCTCTGTAAAAAGGCAGTCAATACTAACAGAACTGTATTAACTTAATGATACATGTACATCAAGTTCCAGCACCTCACCAAGCACCCTTGCCTTGCATACTGAGATGGCAAACTGGTGTGTGTCAGTATTTTAATATAAAACTGCGTAGGTTCATATCGTTTGATTCAACGTTTGTTTGGTTATTTTTTAAGGATCGTTGTAAAATTATATCTAAATCTTTGTTAAAATACGATTTTAAATTGTTCAATTCTTTCTATTTCATAATTTTGTCAAAGTCTACTTTTTAAAGTTTTAAATTTTACAGAAAAAATGAATATTCCAATTTGATTTGAAGAAAATCTTTTTGAACTGTCATGACATGGTGTTGCAAAGCTGATTACAGGTAACTATAACATACAGTAATTTTCCATTACGACAGTGCGTGTATTCTCGGGTGTGTATAACGTATAGTTTTCTAGAGAACATCCTGTCTACGTGTAATACAGATTGATGACATTATACAACATTTCTTTGGTTAAATGTGATAAGGTATCTGTGTCCATTCCCTATTTCAACACCACTAATTTTTCGAAGAAAAAAAATCAAAAAAAAAAATTATATGAAATTAAGAAGAAAAGTAGCAAATATAAACTTCAGTAATTGCGCATTGAGTAAACATAATTCCAATATTGCATGAACAAATCCGTGAGAAAACGTATATATACATGTATGAATAAAGATGTGTTTTAAAAGACCTATTGGCATTATTTCACACTAGGACCTAAGATAACTAGAACTAAGCAATGGTTGATCCAGAAATTTTCATAAGTGGGGACTCATTGACTGCCTTAGAGGGGTCACGTCCAGTCATGCTTCCGTGATTCCCTATATAATCTACCATTTGTTTCCCAAGATTTAGGAGGGGGCTGGTACACACATATATATATAAATATACCTCTGCGGCGGAGCCAGCCATTTGAAAAGAAGGGGGTCTCAACCCAGGACAAAAGGGGGAGGGGGTGGTTCCAACCATATGTCCCCATTCAAATACATTGATCGTTCAAAAAAAGGGGTGGTTCCAACCCCCGAAACCCTCCCCCTGGATCCGCCACTGATACCTAGTATGCATATAATTAAGAACAGCTTTGAATATATGCATATAAAATAATGGTACGTTTAAAAACCGTTCAGGATCTCCTGGTTGCACACAGGACATTAAGTAACTTAGGACATGTATATATAATAGTAAGAGTTCAGGGTATACATTCGATAACTAACATATTTTATAATTTTGTAATTTTTGTTTTGATAAAATCTGAGACATATAACACATGTATTGAGACATATATATAATACATGTGTCTCTGAAAAAATCAAACCATCTTTAAAGAAGTTATTTCAGTTTGAATCGACTGTCTTTTGCATTAGAATTCCAAAACGTTAATGTTATTTACAAATGCCAAAACCTGCAAGAAAGAAACATTTATATTCGGTGATTTTTACACTAAACGTTTTCGTAATTTCAAGGACGTATAACTAACATACGTCCTTGGTAATTTGTTTTAAAAATATTAAAAAGTACATGTACATCGTTTTTTCAAGATTTGTATAGTAACTGGTTTAATTAAGTCCCCTTGATGAAATTTAAATTGCGAGACGCTAATTAATAAACTATGATCTATCTATCGGCATGCGTCGTTATTTGGGATACGTCACGGATGACCGATGGTCATATTCAATACGATATACCAATCATCATTTGAATTTGGGCAATTGATCTTTAATAATTAGGACTAATTGGTGATGGCAGAGAATAAGTCGCTGGTGATGGTTAAAAACATATAGAAGTAAACTTTGCAAAAAAAAAGGTTTCCTCGGAAAAAATTATGAAAATATATGAATATGCTAAATAATTTTTTTTTCCGAAATAATAATTAAAGACGTTTAGAAATAACAAATTTTCACAGTTGGGAAATTTTCAATTCAAGTTATTTCATTTTGAAAACGTTGAAAAATATAGATCTTATTATATGTTAAATGTGGGCCGCTTGGAGATCAACTTGTGAAACCCTGCATAATTAGGGTTTGTCTACTTTCGTCTTTTTATATTACCAAACATTCCATAATCAAGGATTTGTACAAGGCCTTGTTATAATGAATATTATCGCCAATATCACCATAATTAAATAAAGAACAGATACAATATTCGCCTAAAGAGTTTGCCATCTAACAATTCAAAATGAAATGTTGAGTCGAAACTGAGGTACCAAATCTATAAAAAGAATCACTATTTTAGTCGAAATTAAACTGTATATAATATTCTTTTTTTCAAAACTCCTGAAATAATTTAACATTAACTATAGAGAGCTTACATATGCAAATCTGTTTAAAAGTATGTGAGCGTAAATAAAATTTGTTTATTACCCCCCCCCCTTTTTTCCTTCTATAAAATTTAATTGTAAACGATTTTCGTTCTTAATTTGTGTTTGCTCATTAACTGGGGTTCATGCTGTCAAAAAAAAATGTCTCCTTGTGTAAAACTTATTGATAAGAAAAAATTGAAGCTTCCAGAAGAATAACGGTACGTCTAAACACCGCTTGAAGGACCTCCTGATTGCACTCATGACATACGAAGTGCACTCAGGACCCTTTATAGTCATCGCACACAGGATGGATGCATATATTCTTTATACGCTTCTTATTTTAGAGTTAAATTTGGTAGAATTTGTAATTCTTAGAAAATAATAAGGGCACGTGTCACTGATTACACAACTACTGAGCCATGAATTATCCAATCAACAAAATTAATCGGATTATCTTTATTGTTGTTTTATACATTGTGTTGTTAGTACAGTGTGACCATGCGGGAAGTAATATTGTGACGTCTAGAATGAATATCACGATGTTTTAAGATTTTCGTCTTTTATTAAAATTTCGTTCCATAAATTTTTAAGTTTTATTCTTAATTTTATTATCATGTCCTGGACCAGTAATTAATTCTTAAATTTGCACGAGTTTGAAAAGGGAAATAATTATAAATGTTCATACTTTAAAAGAATTTATATTAATTAAAGTTTTGTATATGGAATCCGTTCTAAACGGTAAAAGCCGTACTTTTCAAACAATCAAACTCATATACATGTAGTTAGATGTTATTTCTCATTTTTATCGAACTTGTCCAGGAATTTTATTTTTGAGTTATACGAATATTTTAAGAAATCCGTTTTTATTAAGTTTTTTTTCTCTAATTAAAGTCGTTTTGTCCAGTTTCACAAGCCTGAAACGAATTTCAATGCGAAAATAAATTCTGAAAATGAACTTGTCTCCGTTTTCGTCTCCGCTTTTTGAAAATTATGATATTTTGGGTATAATTATTTCTAAAAAATATGTAAGTTAGATTGTAGTAGCGAGAAATTTTAAAAAAGAAGATGTGGTATGATTGCTAATGAGACAACTATCCACAAAAGACCAAAATGACACAAACATTAACAAAGAAAGACTATTTCGAAGACAGTTTATTGACACGAAATCCGTTCAAACCACGACTAAGTCTTCGTGCACAGATTTCCGTTAAGGTTAAACTGAATATTGTACATAATTGTCTTCTCTTGTATAATGGTTTGTTGAGAATAAAGATATACAAATGTAATAAAATTTGATATTCAGTCAACATTGTGTTTATTTAAAAACTTGATTTAGAGAGAGAGATAGAGAAAAGAATCACACTGAAAAACAAAAATCGAACTTGTTACAGAAAAAAAAACGCAACTATAAAATAATTTTCTTTATTCGTGAACTGCAAAACACAACAAATTAATTTACCCGTCATCATGAAAAATAAACTGAAAAAGCACATCGAATGAGATATATGTTTTATTTTTTCTATATGCAAATTCATGTTAAAGGTAAAACTGAACTAAACAATACAATTCCTAAAAAACAATAAAGATAATCCAATCAATTTTGTTGATTGGATAATTCATGGCTCAGTAGTTGTGTAATCAGTGACACGTGCCCTCATTATTTTATAAGAATTAACATATCTATCTAAGTTCGATTCAGGCGCGGATCCAGATGGGGGGTTCTGGGGGGGTTCTGGGGGGGTTGGAACCCCCCCCTTTTTTTTGGCCGATCAATGCATTTGAATGGGGACATGTAGTTGAACCCCCCTTTTTTTGCCCTGGGTTAGGACCCCCCCCCTTTTTAAAATGGCTGGATCCGCCCCTGCGATTTCAACTTCTACCAAAATTTAACTCTAAAATAAGAAGCGTATAACGAATATAAACATCCATCATGTGTGCAGATATGATTACGGTAATGGGTCCTGAGTGCACTTTGTATGTCCTGAGTGCACTCAGGAGGTCCTGAGCGGTTGTTTAGACGTACCCGAAGAATAAATTATTTCCTGAACCTAAAATACATTTATCTGTAATTAAAGAAAATTCGCCTAAAACATTCTCTCATATATTTAAACAATTAATTGTAAAATAATTAATTCAACGTCGGACTTTCTGTCTGTTTACTAATACTTTTCTTGTTCAGTTTAGTTTATACCCATAATAGATGAACGGAAATAAGTACTTTTTTTAGGAAAATTTACAACTAGATGAACGGAATTAAGTACTTTTTAGGAAAATTTACAACTCAAATTTTCAAAAACAAAATTCTACACTTTTTACCTGGATGTTTTTCTCTGTCTCGAAGCCGCAACCTTTGACCCGCGACCAACACCTCACATGACGTATTCTCGATGTTGAGGTATTGACAATATACAATCACATTTATCAATATACAGCAAGTAAGTAATTTGGTGTTGAATGCCAGTAGATCAGAATTTGTTAATTGAACTTTACCTGTTTAAGGGGCACTAGCTGCCAAATTCATGTTCTTCATCGATTTTAATAAAATTCACATAACGTGTATATAGTGTTGAATTGTTTATTAAAATGTTGCGCACAATCTTGGCTGATATGCATAAAACCATTATATTTCATGACACTGCATGAAAAAGAAATTGACTTATCGCATAATACCAGAACCAGAGACATATATATTGTATCTAATATCTCTGCCAGAACTAAAAAATAAACTACAGTAAGTCCACATACACATAAGAGGGTATGGATGTGAATTAACAGAATAGAGAACAAAGGACAAAGAAAAAAAAGGAATAAAGAATAGTGAAAGAAAGAGAATAATGGAAAAAAGTGTAAGTTATTAAAAATATAACTAAAACAAGAATGTGTTCCCAGTACACGGATGCCCCACTCGCACTATCATTTTCTATGTTCAGTGGACCGTGAAATTGGGGTAAGAACTCTAATTGACATTAAAATTAGAAAGATCATACCATAAGGAACATATATACTAAGTTTCAGGTTGATTGGACTTCAACTTCATCAAAAACTACCTCGACCAAAAACTTTAACCTGAAACAGGACGAACGAACGGAGGCACAGACCAGAAAACATAATGCCCCTCTACTATCGTAGGTGGGGCATAAAAAGAAGACAGAAAAAAAGACACCCCTCCGAGACGAGCCTTACATGCACTGTTAACTTATGATTGTTATTACCCAAGGTTAATTTTACGGCGGCTCATTTTATTTTGGCTTAGAAATAAACATAATTGACAAGTTTCCTTCCCCTGCATTCTCGATCCCACATGTAAATAGCACGGTGATTTCAAAAAGACATTGATACATCATTACAACACTTGCCGTCAGTATTTGAATATATTGATTAAGAAGGTATAGAAGATTAATGCACGCACACTATTATCCACCACTGGCCTAAATAGTTAGTCCGCAAACAACGAGGGTCATAAAAACCCAGCACTTTGAACACAGCCACCGGCATGGTGTGAATCTGAAAGCTTCCCACTATCATTTCTACCCATAGAAAACTTTTGCCTTTCATTTATCAAAAATGAAATATGTTGATATTAATGGTATATAAGAATTATTGGGGAATTCAAACCATTCCTATTGTAAGTGATAAAACTAAATTTATATCAGGGTGATTGAAATGAGGAAAAAAAAGGGGGAATCAGGAGTTCAGGGACCCCTGTTTGGGAAAAGAATTGGTTGATTATATATGGAATCACTGAGTCATGGCAGGAGCAGGCCCCTCTTAGGCAGTCGGTGGGCCCCACTTATGAAAAATTCTGGATCCACCACTGTGGTCATGGTGGTCTTCAGTTGTATTATCTTTAAAAAAAAAAATTACACCTGTATAGTGTATATTCTTTAGTGTAAATCAAGGGAAAATACTGTGAACTATCTGTGCATTGGGGCTTATTAAAAGGTATTTCGGGGGGAAGAAAGAAGGGAGGGTGAGTCCATGGGAGGTAATCCCCACCCCTTTCAATTTGAGAATATGCTATTATCTTGTAAACGGTCCAGATCCCCATCCCTAAACCATATATATTCTTGAATGGGACGATAAAACAAATCAAATGAAATTAAAAGGAGGTCTTTGGGGGTTACCCCACTCTGTTCAATTTGAGAATGTGCTATTATCTTGTGAACGATCCAGATCCCCACCCCTAAACCATATATATTCTTGTCGGGGACAATAAAATTAATAATGAAATAAAATAAAAGTGAAGTCCCACCCCCTCTAGTTTGAAAACTTGTAAACGGTCAAGATCCCCACCCCTAAACCATATTTATATATTCTTGTATAGAACAATAAAACAAATCAAAGGAAATATCTTTAGGGAGAGTCCATGGGGTTCACCCCCACCCCCACATGTTTGAGAAACTTTTAAATGGTTGAGATCCCCTGTCATCCAGTGGTGAGGTGAAAAAATTTCAGGATCCCTGATCCCCACCGTCAAACCATATATATTCTTGTATGAGACAATAAAACAAATCAAATGAATATAGGATCATCCCCTTTGTCTTGGGTTGGGAACCCCCCTTTTTAAAATGGCTGGATCCGCCCCGGCATACCATCTAGCTAGCTATAAAGGCTTTAAAAATATGAAATCAAACAAGGAAATTAACAGTGTAGGCAACTGTTTTGAATTTAAAAAAAAGTCTTTTACATATATATAACAATGTTAAATTTTTTGTGCATTTATTTTTGCTTATCGTATTTTCAATAATAGACAAAATTGCATGATTGAATATTGTAATTTAAGAAAAATCAGCATACATGATATAAAATGGGAAGTGGAAACTGGGAATTTGACAAAGAGACAACAACCCAATCAAAGAGCAGACAACGGCCGAAGGTCACTTATGGGTCTTCAATGCAGTGAGAAAAATTCGGCACTGGTCTTCAGCTCATAAATATGTATCAGAAATGAAAACGAGATACAGCTTTCAGTTGTATTAATAAAAACCTCACAATAAGTTCTGAATATCAGAATATACAGTATTGTAAGATTCTCTCAAAATGTACACATAGAGCTGAAAAACTGTCAGTGACTGTAAAATTAATCATGCTTACATTAAAGTCCATGGAGTCCATCTTAATATGCATACTCTCGTACAAAGGAATATAAGTATGCAATAGACATCAAGTTTTCAAAAATAAGAGTATCTATGCCATTAATTTACGACGAGATCTTAATCAAGTAATAATTTCGGTTTGTTTAAATATTTCGGAGGTTAGTATGACCTCCTCTTTGGTGATGATGTTTTCGTTTTAAAGTTGGGAAAATTGTTTGTACATGTACCAACAAAAATAAAAACACAAATTCAATCTAGAATTATGTTTTTATCATTTTTTTATGTTTAGGTTGTCAGCAAGATGAAAAGGACAAGTATGCAGTTCAAAATTCAAAATGTGGATAAGTTGAGGTTCTAGGTCTTACCTTTGCAGATTTTCATATTTTGCATGAATGAATTCAAAGGTTATATGATGGACAGCAGAGAAAGAAAAAAACAACTTTTCAATTATCCTGCTCCTGGATAAATGTAAAACATCTTGTTTTTCGGTAAGTTTTATGCTCTGTTTTGATAGTGTTAGTGCATTCATCTTTCCAGTCTTTCCTCTAAATTGTAAGTTTTTGGTGAGTGTTCACCATGAATTTCAGTAAGTAACTTGTGGATTTACATGTATTATACTCAAAATTTAATACTAATATTAATGGGATTTTAGCATGACAT